>NC_063057.1:35428379-35456850 GCF_018812025.1 Megalobrama amblycephala | reverse complement strand
TTAGGAGACAAACAAATTTAACACAGACACACATGTTGTACTATTTCAGTACTAGTTATTCCAACTTACACAAGACACATGGTCTAAAATGCATAGCATCTAACCTCAAACCTAAGTGTGTCAACGCATCACTTACAGTAAGGCAGTCATGTGTTTTAAAGAATAAATTCAACTAGTCTAGGTGCACATGTAGCACAAACAACTAGAATGTGTGTTCTGTGAGAACAATGTGTCTAACACAATTACAAATTTGAATCCTTCCATGGATTCCTCATAATTCTCTTCAGCACTGATAGTGCTCCCAACTTCTGTCTTCATTCTGGTTCCATCTTACTACATTCTATTTCCTTCTGCTCCTCTCCAAAATTCTTTCTTCTTCCAAGCCATTGCTTGAATCATCATGAGATTAAAGGCCATCCCTGGCCATCATAATATAATATATCATGATGTGATCATAATATAAATTATATTATATTAAAATAGTATAAATTAAAAATAATTTTATTTGCTGGTATCAAGAGGGTCTTGGCTGAGTAATTTGTGAAGAGTGACTTATCACCTCACTGATCTTTTAGAAGGCATCTGGCCCTGTAGCTACAGCTGTGATCGCATTGCTTTGTGTTCACAGCAACAGGCTAAACTGGAAACAGTTATAGACTTTGATGCTGTGAATATTGGGTCAAATCATTTGCTCCATTTTAAGATTTTTGTGACAACAATATAGAATTGGACACAATTTTCTTATTTTTGGGCTAAGACATTCTCCTGAGACTCTATTTGGATATGAAAATAAAGGTTGGACAAACACACGTCTGATTGAGAGCACAAAGATTAATTGTTGGTCGGTTTGTTTTTTTCAGTCTCTTTTGAGATACTGAACAACATACAAGAGTGCAGTAATTTTAAGGTCTGAACTAAGACCAAGGTAAAAGATATGTTTTATAAGACTGAGCCTTAACCAGTGCTGTTTACACTATTTATGGTATCAGTCGTAAACCTTCTTAGCACCTCTTGAACAATTTCAAAGTGATGTAATTAATCTTATTCTTTGGCTAAATTTCTTTTATGAAACAAAGACAAGCTGAGCATGTCCTCTGAATAGGGTGAAATCCCTCAGGCTTGGTTACAAGGTCTCTCAATTATCATTATATACATCAGTTTTAACATTTAGTATATTTTCCTAATTGCAGTCTCTCCAGGACTTCTGCATGGCAGCAGTTCTCTAGGACTGAGACAGAAATATACCCAAATCTTTTCTTTTGAAAACTTTTTAGTTTTACAACATTGTTTTGTCCAGCTTTACATTCCACACACAAAGGATTTCAGTGAGATTTTTCTCCCTTGTTATCTTTTGGCTTATCCAATCACAAGATTTTTTCACAACGTGACCATTTGCTTATTTTCAGTATTGCAACGTCGTTGCAGCAAGACAAATAAACATGTAGCCGAGATTCTTTACCTCAGAATTTAGGTTTCAATTTACAGCCCTCTGTTGAATACCAGAATAAAATTTGGATGATGTTATTCCAATTTAAGGTTAATCTCTTGCTGCGTGGGCAAACAAGGAGATCTTTAAAGTTTAAAGCAAGGGATATCATTTCTCATATACGCTGCCGCTATCATGTCCCTGATAACATGTGGTTGTCTAACTCTCCAGCCCCACCGGATTTCGGTCTCCGGTCTTAAATATGGGTATGCCGACCCATTCTACGAATGTGTAGGATGCAATTATCTTTCCCTCAATACTTCTAAAAGGCAAATAAGAATGGACTTACCACAGCTGAAGAAAGAGAAGATGATCAAGCCTCTTACTTGTTGCAAATCCCAATTTTCCACTGAAAAGACACTCGCCAACAGGATATGGGAGATCACGGAGGGAACGTCACCACTTTGTAAGGCCCACCTAATGGGTCCAATGACGGTTTCCCACAGGACAGGGAAGGTTTAAGCGTGTATGCCTTTTCAGCGTCTCTATTAAGTTCACTTAATTTCACTCGCTTAATCTGACTCCAATTTCAAATGATTCTTACACTTAGGTTGTGTTTCCAATTAGAAATTCATCATTAGTTATGCATTAATTTAGATATTTGATGATTCTGGATATTCCATATTTCAATTGTTCAGTCATTAGGGACCCGATGCCGCACAGAGATACTCGCCCCGGGATTTCGCGGTAAACTCACGGACATAAACTCGCCAGTCTGATCTTCGTCAGAGGGTGTAATAAGTTGGCTAATACCTTTAGTCGGTTGCCTACTGCTCACTCGAACAAAAGTGTATTTTAATTTAGCCACTTCCATACAACTTGCTAAATCAGCGGTAAACAGAAATCAAAAGGTCTTCAGATGAAGTGCCTACTGCTCCTTCATTCATGCGCCTTCAGTTTGTTTTACCCTGGACACAGATTTACGGTAGCATTAGCCTCCCATAATTTACTGGTAATAATGATATCAGGAGAATCCAGAGTAAATCAAATATAACATTTTATTTGTCAGGTAAAAGTGTATCGTGTCAATTACACACATAACCAATTAAAGCCAATTCAGAAATGATAAATGCATAACATCGATTACTCAAAGAAATGCATATACACACAGTGATACATGAATGTCTTCAGACATTCACCCATCTCTGTATGGGGGTTCTGGTTACAGAAGGTCCCCCCTGACTGCTTTGCTCTTTACCTTTTATACCAGACCAGAACAAAAGGGTTGTAAATATTTACTACACCAACACCTGTTTTGGGGGAGAGGAGTGGGTTTTCACAAACGGCACCACCCAAAAGAGGACAGAATTTTCCTTAGTTTTCAATCTTCTTCATGATACTAGTGACTGCTGTGAAATTGAGACCGTTTTACCAATCGCACTGAGACAAATTAAATAATACCAAACATGAAAAGGGAAAAACAATAGATACACAAGTTACATTATATGTTTTGAATAACTTTCAGTGACTTGAGCCAGAGGAAGGGGAGGTGTGTGTGTGTGTGTGTGTGTGTGTGTGTGTGTGTGTGTGTGTGTGTGGTGGGGGAGGCGTTGTCCTTTTGGGGTTAGGGCGAGGCGTTGTCCATTGCTACTTCTTTGAGATCTTCTTTCCAGATTAAAGTTTTATTACTTTATTGCAGGACGCTTTATCTCAGTTTTTGTTTAGCAGGAAAATCAAGCCTTACACCACTACCTGTCCGCTAGACCCTATCCCCACTCATCTTCTTCAGGCCATCTCCTCCTCAATTCTACCTGCACTCACTCACATTATCAATTCCTCCCTTCACACTGGAACATTTCCCACAGCTTTTAAGCAGGCTAGGATTACCCCACTGCTTAAGAAACCCACTCTGAATCCAGCACTTTTAGAAAACTACAGACCAGTATCCCTTCTTCCTTTCATTGCTAAGACACTTGAGAGAGTTGTATTCAACCAACTGTCTACTTATCTCACACAGAACAACCTCCTTGACAACCACCAGTCTGGTTTCAAGAGTGGCCACTCAACTGAGACTGCCCTGCTCTCAGTCACTGAAGCCCTGAGACTGGCACGAGCATCTTCAAAATCATCAGTACTCATCTTGCTGGATCTGTCTGCTGCCTTTGACACAGTGAACCACCAGATCCTCCTGTCTACACTCATGTCGAAGGGCATCACGGGAACCGCGCTCCAGTGGTTCGAGTCTTACCTCTCAGGTAGGTCCTTCAGGGTATCTTGGAGAGGTGAGGTGTCCAAGTCACATCATCTTGCTACTGGGGTACCTCAGGGCTCTGTGCTTGGACCAATTCTCTTCTCCATCTACACGTCATCACTAGGATCGGTCATTTAGGATCATGGTTTCTCCTATCACTGTTATGCTGATGACACACAACTCTACCTCTCATTCCAACCAGATGATCCGACGGTTGCTGGTCGCATCACAGCCTGCCTGACAGCCATTTCTGCCTGGATGAAGGACCACCACCTCCAACTCAACCTTGCAAAAACGGAACTGCTTGTGATCGGTGCAAACCCAACACTTCATCACAACCTTTCAGTTCAACTTGGGTCTTCAACCATCACTCCTTCCAGGACAGCCAGAAACCTTGGAGTGGTGATGGATGATTGTCTAACCTTCACAGATCATGTTGCAGCAACGACCCGGTCCTGCAGATTTGCCTTGTACAACATCAGGAAGATTAGACCCTTCCTATCGGAACATTCCACACAAATTCTTGTCCAAGCTCTTGTTCTATCCAGACTGGACTACTGTAATGCTCTCTTGGCTGGCCTTCCAGCATGCACTATCAAGCCTCTGCAACTGATCCAGAATGCTGCAGCAAGACTGGTCTTCAACGAACCGAAGAGAGCGCACGTCACTCCTCTCTTCGTCAGTCTGCACTGGCTGCCAGTAGCTGCTCGCATCCAATTCAAGGCTCTGATGTTTGCCTACAGAACGACCGCTGGCTCTGCACCGCTATACCTTAACTCACTACTTCAGACTTACGCGCCCTCCAGAAACTTGCGTTCTGCAAGTGAACGGCGCCTTGTGGTGCCATCACATAGGGGCACAAAATCACTCTCACGGACCTTCTCCGGGACTGTTCCTGGCTGGTGGAATGACCTACCACGCTCTATCCGAGCAGCTGAGTCTCTAGCCATTTTCAAAAAAATGCTAAAGACGTATCTTTTTCGTCAGCACTTGACCCAGTAGTAGTAGCACTTACCTTGATTAATATTCTTCTCCTATCTATTTGTGTATTTATTTAAAAAAAAAAAAAAAAAAAAAAAAATTTCGCTATGAGCACTTTACTGACATAACTATGACTTCACTCAGCACTTACATACTGTTGTTCTCATGTTGATTTGATTGATTCTACTACTCTCATTTGTAAGTCGCTTTGGATAAAAGCGTCTGCTAAATGACTAAATGTAATGTAATGTAAATGTAATGTGCACAGGGGGTGGCCTGGTGGCTAGAGCCACTGCCCCTCT
The DNA here is from genome assembly GCF_018812025.1 of Megalobrama amblycephala. Lineage (NCBI taxonomy): Eukaryota > Metazoa > Chordata > Actinopteri > Cypriniformes > Xenocyprididae > Megalobrama > Megalobrama amblycephala. Next base: position 35,451,890 of record NC_063057.1, on the reverse strand, counting down.
GTCCTCATTGGCTGAGATGACCCTCTAGGCCGGAACTTCCCTCTCCCTGTGCTGAACACGAATTCAGCAAAGTGATCTCCCCTAAGTGAAAATGTGCTATGAAAATGCCAACAAGGGAAAATAGCTGTATTTAGGGATGCCAAAGTAAAGCAGACTAGATAAATAAACCAATAAAGGACAGGGTCGAAGCCAAGAGGATGCTCCCACCCTGATAGCAGTACTTTTGATACTCAGATCTCACATCAGAATTGGCTGCTGGAATGTACAAACTCTGGAAAGTTGGCACAAACAGTGACTGAAATGAATCATTACAATCTGAGCCTACTTCGCAATACAGACTCAATGTCAGAAAAGGGAAACTCAGCATAGGGGAAAATATCATCTGGTCAGGGAGAGAAGGAGGAGTAGCCATCATCATAAGCAAAAACAAGGTCAAGTCAGTATTACAATGGAAAGTAATTAATGAATGTTTACTGTAGGTAAGAATGAACGTCAAGTGCCCATTATCATTACATATGCACCAACCAATGATGCAGATGAAAAAATTAAAGAGGGATTCTACAGCCAATTCCATTCTTATCCCAAGACATGATATACTACTCATCATAGGGGATTTGGATGCAAGAGTTAGCAACAACAATAAAGACACAGAAAGAACAATGGGAAAGCATGCCCTGGGCAAATGCACAGATAATGGCTAGCACCTCATCAACTTCTGTTTAGGAAATAACTTACATTCAATAAACAATTGTTTGGATATTTTAAAATAAATAAGTCATTGGCAGCACCTCTGTACTCACAAAAATGTTGACAAATTAACATGGACATCTCCAGACGGAAGAACCCAGAGTAAAACAGATCCTGTCATTGTCATTGGCAAACGCGAAACGCATTGACCACAACCTCCTTATGGCGAAGCTGACTCTCAAGCTGAGAAAGGTGATAACTGGAGTAGGTGTAAATGCTTTGACATATCAAAGCTTAAAGACCCCCTGATAAAGAGAGAATTTGGCATCGCTCTGAGGAACTGCTTCACCATTCTTGAAGACAAAACAACAGCAATATCCATCAATACTTTAAATCAAGTGATAAGAGAAGCCAGAAAAGCCATGTTAGTTCCCAGAAAAAAAAAGCAAAAGCAAAATGGATCTCAGAAGCAACACAGAAAACCATCAAAGAAAGGAGGAAACTAAAAAACTCTTACTTAGTCAATAAGGCTAAAAGAAAAAAAAAATCACAGCACAATTCAGAGAAAAAGATAAGAAAGTAAAATCTTCAGCAACAAGAGACAAATGGAAATACATTGACCAGCTCCCAGAGGCTGCTGAGACAGCCACAAAACAAAAATGAAAAAGTCTACCAGATCACTAAAAGGTGACTATAGACCAGGGATGGGCAAACTCGGTCCTGGAGGGCCACTGTCACCTCCCAATCATCATTAAGGAGACATGGCCTCATCCAATCACTGCCACACTGCCTGTTTAAAAGCTATCTGGTGTACTTCATTGAGAGTCATGCAGTGTGTGTGTTCCTTTCTTTGGTAATTTATATTTTGTTGTAATTTGTTGACTGAATCCTACTCTGTGACTATGTGAACCTGTTACTTCTTACTTGTGCCTTATGCTGCTGTTCAGTAGAACTTGATGTTCTTTTGTTTGGGAAAGGGAACAGGTATCAGATTGCATGATATACATGGTGCAAGTGGTGTTTGAGTGTTGACACATTAGGCAAAGAATATACACTAACAAGAAGCGACAGTCAACAGAACATTCCATTGAAACACCGGCGCCCAGCAAGCGGCCCTGCGTTTCCACCATTTTGGAGTGATGTGTGTCGGGTCCCCGCTATGATAACAGTGCCTTTATCAAATGTTTACAGAACATGCGGGAACCCAGTGTGCCTGTTGCTTTCTCTATTTCTGCTTTATTACATGATAGAAAGCCTAAGGCCTTCTCAAACCGTTTGGCAAACCCATTTAATCTGCTGCCTATTACACGTCGAACTAAGATTACTATAGAGACAGAAAGTAAGACTGTTAAGTTAGCACTTTTAAACATCCACTCACTTAAAAATAAATCACTTCTCATCAATGAATTAATAACCACAAACAACCTAGATTTTATGCTTCTAAATGAAACATGGCTTGAAGACAGTTGCAGTTCAACAATCCTGAATGAAACAGCCCCTCCTAACTTTACTTTTATGAGTGTCTGCAGAGCTATTAGGAGAGGTGGAGGTGTTGCTGCTCTATTTAAAGATGTCTATCAATGCAAGCAAGTGTCATTTGGTGATTACTTGTCTTTCGAATACTTGGGTATTGTGTTAAAAGGTGCTCCACGCATTCTACTTATAGTTATTTACAGGCCTCCAAAATACTCTCCAGCCTTTGTGGAGGACTTTACAGAACTGTTATCAGCAATTTCCTCAGAGATTGACTGTTTTGCTATTACTGGGGACTTTAACATCCACATAGAAAATTCAGAATCCAATATGGCAAAAAGAAATCATAACTGTTTTGAATACTTTTGATCTGACTCAACATGTACATGGACCTACACACAATCGTGGACACACTCTAGATTTAATTATTAGTAAGGGTCTAAACATTTCATCCATTGTCATTAAGGATGTAGCGCTATCTGATCATTTCTGTATTTTCTTTGATATATTGATCTCTCCAACTGTTGAAGCTAGAACTGTCTCGGTCAAAAAGCGATGCTTAAATGAGAATACTAGTGCACTGTTTATGAAGGCTATATCTTTAACACCAAGCATATCTGCAGACTCTTTTGATTTTCTCCTTGATTCTTTTAACTCAAAAGTACAGAATGTTATTGATAACATTGCTCCTGTGAAAGTCAGGAAGAAAAGTGGCAGACAAAAAGCACCGTGGAGAAACTCAACAGCAGTGCAAAATATGAAAAGACATTGCAGAAATGCTGAGGCGAAAGACAAAACTTGAAATCCATTATAACATCTATAAAGATATTCTTCATGCTTTCAATGTGGAACTAGGCAAAGCTAGACAGACCTTCTTCTCAAATATTATAAACAGAAACTTAAACAACACCCGCACTCTTTTTGCTACTGTAGAGAGACTAACAAACCCCCAAAGTCAGATTCCCAGTGAAATGCTCTCAGACAGCAAATGCTGTGAGTTTGCTTCCTTCTTCTCTGAGAAAATTAATAATATCAGAAAGGCGATCAGCACATCCTTGAGCTACACTGGGGTAAAACAGATCAGATCACAACCTCAGAAAGCAGCTATTATGTCTGTTTTTGAAGCAATTGATGGTAAAATTTTGGAAGAAACAGTACAGCACCTGCAAAATTAGAAGGCCAACGAAACACTCTCAGAAGGTTCACAACATATTTACAATATGTCTGGGATATGTGGTGCTGTTAGCCATTTCAACAGTCGTCAGAACTACACATTTATTTGATCCCAAAGGAGTTAGATCGGCAGAATTATTGGCTTCATTCAGAAAGGACCATACCACTGGCAGCCAAACAGCAATGCACAACATTAATAACTGCTGGGACTGTCATTTACATAAGATTATAATTGTATACAATATTGTATTAAAATATTGTGAATTCTAGTTGCTGTGTTTCGGCGTGTTATTACAGGATGAACAAATTCATGACACGAGCTGACTACATTACTTAGTTCAAGTACATGCATGCATGATTTTGTGCAAATATAAGTTGTAATTTTATGTCTATCTTGTATAAATATATATGAATTACCCTATATAGGATGTGTTCCTTTGAGTTAATTAACTTAAAGCGCTTCATTTTACGGATGTTCATTCAGCGCGTGCAGCTCAAATAATACTGTTATCAAAATGAAATGATTTGAGAAAAAAATCTGTTATTGTTCGTGATCCTTATTAATCAAACCATGTGTTGCTGAATATAATACAAGAACAATATAAGAGCTAGTTATTAAAAATAATGTATCATTTTTTTTTAAAATATGAAAGTTTTAATATTACTGTAAACATTTTAATGACTAAATCATTGCTGTTTGAGCTGCGCACGCTGAAGCTGAAGAGAATAAAAACCCGTAAACAAAGTTAATTAACTCAAAGGAACACATCCTATATAGGGTAATTCATATATATTTATACAAGATTGTCACGATCATCGCCTGCTCCTGTCAGTTCCCGGACTACACTTCCCACAATCCTCCCTGTCTGTCACATGCTCACGTCACACCAATCACCTGTTGCCACATCCACCCTAGCACACCACACTAATCACCACACCCAACTGCAGCTCATAACCAGGACTATAAAGGACTGTCACACACACCACTTCACCGCGAAGTCTTGATCTTGCCCCGGCTGTCACTACTGAGCGTTATTACCCCGTTGGATTACCTGTCACTGTCTTTGTTTGCCTAACGTTTCCTGACCCTTTGCTGCCTGCCCATCGACCCTGCGCCTGCTCTCTGGACTGTGAACCTTGCTTGTTGCCCTGACCCCCTGCCTGTCTCTGACCACGTTTCTGCCTGTTCTACGTTGCTGTGTTTGCTGATTCTGACCCCTGCCTGTACGACGACGACTACTTTTAATAAAGCTTGCAAAATGGATCCCATGTCGAGTATTGAATCATTACAGAAGACTTCGCCACTACCACGATCCAGCAGCTTTCCCGGAGTTCAGTTGTACGGTATGGACATTGATCAGTTGTTACTGTGGAGTACGCAGGGCACGCGATCGTTAGAGGATTATGTGCAGGAATATCTGGACATTGCTTACCTCTCTGATCTTCCGGACTGTGCACTGATTGACTTCTTCTGTGACGGCGTCAACCAACCTCTCCAAAATCAACTAAGACGAGAGGGACCGCGTTCGTCACTCAGCAGCTTTATCGACTATACATTGTTGACTGTTGGCTCTCCGTTTACTGTGGGTGTCGCGGAGGAATGCGACACCATGGTGAATCCCGTAATGGCCGCCGCGCCAGGTAACACACACAAGATGGCGGAAACCATCACAACAGCAACAGTTCAGGTCTCCACGGATCGCCCAGAACAAAGTCACGCCTTCGCTGATCGCCCAGAGCATCGTCACGTCACTGGATCAGTTAGAGAGCGGCTAGGGTTGCGTTCCAGTGTGGCTGATCCACCGCTGATTTCAGCACGAGCTGCTGGTATTCCTAAACATCAGCCGGCCGCTTCGCACTCCAGCCCGTCGGACACTTCGCTTTCAAGCCAGCCGGTCGCTACGCTCTCAAGTCAGCCGGCCGCTTCGCACTCAGGCCTGCCGGTCGCTTCGCACTCAAGCCAGTCTGCCGCTTCGCTCTCAAGTTCGCCGGTTGCAACGCTTTCAAGTTCGCCGGTTGCAACGCTTTCAAGTTCGCCGGTTGCAACGCTCTCAAGTTCGCCGGTTGCAACGCTCTCAAGTTCGCCGATTACAACGCTCTCAAGTTCGCCGGTTGCAACGCTCTCAAGTTTGCCGGTTGCAACGCTCTCAAGTTCGCCGGTTGCAACGCTCTCAAGTTTGCCGGTTGCCACGCTCTCAAGTTCGCCGGTTGCCATGGACTCAGGTTCGCCAATTGCAACGCACTCAAGTTCGCCGGTTGCTATGGACTCAAGCGCCCTGGACGCGCTGGACAAGATGGCTGCTTTGCCAGTGCCCACGGGCAAGATGGCCGCCCCTGCAGTACTCAAGGATGTGGGGGGCGTTCCAGCCATTGAGTCCGCTCCAGAACCCGCTTCAGCCAGTGAGCCTGCTCCTGAACACGCTCCAACCGGTGAACCATCGCCTCATCCTCGGAAGAGGAGGAGGAGGAGGAAGAGGAAGGCTCATTCTATTCTTCCCCTTCTTACACCTAGGCTCCTCGCTCTGCCGGCGCCACCTGTGCTTCTTGCCCTGCCGGCGCCACCTGTGCTTCTTGCCCTGCCGGCGCCGCCCAAGCTTCTTGCCCTGCCGGCGCCGCCCAAGCTTCCAGCCCTGCCAGCGCCATCCACGCTTCCAGCCCTGCCAGCACCACCCAAGCTTCCAGCCCTGCCAGCGCCGCTCAAACTCCTTGCGCTGCCAGCACCACTCAGGCGTCTTGCCCTGCCGGCTTCACCCACACGCCTGGCCCTGCTGCCGCCACCCGAACTCCTTGCCCACGAACCTGCGACGGGCTCCGCTGAAATCCCCAAGAACTTTTTGGGGGGGGGGCAGTATACCTAGGGGTGGGAGCTTGTGGGTGGGGACCCTGCTCGGCCGCAACCATCAGCGTGCTCCGAACGGCTAGGGCCGCCCATGGACTATAAACCCCTATGGCCACTAATGGACTCTGACCCGCCGTGGCTGCCCAAGCCGCCTGACCTGCCGTGGCTGCCCAAGCCGCCTGACCTGCCGTGGCTGCCCAGGCCACCTGACCCGCCGTGGCTGCCCAAGCCGCCTGACCTGCCGTGGCTGCCCAAGCCGCCTGACCTGCCGCGGCTGCCCAAGCCACCTGACCTGCCATGGTTGCCTGAACCACCCGACCTGCCGTGGCCGCCCGAGCCACCCGACCTGCCATGGCCGCCCGAGCCACCTGACCCACCGTGGCTGCCTGAGTCCCTGGGGCTGCATTGGAGATCCCGTCTGCCGTTAGATCTCCAATGCACCCACCCCCCCTCCCTAGCTGTTCCTTTTACGGCGCGAGGACGCGCCTTCCGGGAGGGGGGCGTTATGTCACGATCATCGCCTGCTCCTGTCAGTTCCCGGACTACACTTCCCACAATCCTCGCTGTCTGTCACATGCTCACGTCACACCAATCACCTGTTGCCACATCCACCCTAGCACACCACACTAATCACCACACCCAACTGCAGCTCATAACCAGGACTATAAAGGACTGTCACACACACCACTTCACCGCGAAGTCTTGATCTTGCCCCGGCTGTCACTACTGAGCGTTATTACCCCGTTGGATTACCTGTCACTGTCTTTGTTTGCCTAACGTTTCCTGACCCTTTGCTGCCTGCCCATCGACCCTGCGCCTGCTCTCTGGACTGTGAACCTTGCTTGTTGCCCTGACCCCCTGCCTGTCTCTGACCACGTTTCTGCCTGTTCTACGTTGCTGTGTTTGCTGATTCTGACCCCTGCCTGTACGACGACGACTACTTTTAATAAAGCTTGCAAAATGGATCCCATGTCGAGTATTGAATCATTACAAAGATAGACATAAAATTACAACTTATATTTGCACAAAATCATGCACGCATGTACTTGAACTAAGTAATGTAGTCAGCTCGTGTCGTGAATTTGTTCATCCTGTAATAACACGCCGAAAAACAGCAACTAGAATTCACAATATTTTAATACAATATTGTATACAATTATAATCTTATGTAAATGACAGTCCCAGCAGTTATTAATGTTGTGCATTGCTGTTTGGCTGCCAGTGGTATGGTCCTTTCTGAATGAAGTCAATAATTCTGCCGATCTAACTCCTTTGGGATCAAATAAATGTGTAGTTCTGACAACTGTTGAAACGGCTAACAGCACCACATATCCCAGACATATTGTAAATATGTTGTGAACCTTCTGAGAGTGTTTCGTTGGCCTTCCTCTGGTAGTTGTAACTGCTGTCACCATAGACTTAAACAGAGCGCGCAGCTGTGACCGGTCACAAATATGGCGGCGGGCATAGCGGAAGTGACGTCTTTGAAACCCATGGATAAATGTCGGCTGCGCTACCGGAGCGCCACCTAGTGGCTGTTAGCAAAAAAGTATCATAGTGTTGCCTTGGGTTCTAAGTTCTTTGCATTAGGTAAGGAGGAAAGGAGTGTGCCTCACCCCTTGGAGAAAAAAAAAACAAAAAAACAGGGGGATGCAGTGGACACTCACATCTACTTTGGAAAACCTGGTCTATGCTGACGACATCGGGCTACTTTCAAGCAGGATCAGCATGAGCAAAGCAAACCAAGTGTATGCTATACGCTCTATCCCATAATAAGGTCCAACATTTTAAACCAAAGCTACGATCAAGATTTTCAAGAGCAAAGTGCTCAGCGTACTCTTTTGTGGCTCAGAATTTTGGAAAACTACTACTGCCAGAGTAAGCTTGACATCTTTCAAAGCAAATGCCTCGGGCAAAAGAGATCTTCTGAGCAGAGCAGGAATGATAACTATCTTAAATTATACATCTGCGCAGCTGGAGATGGTTCTGTCACGTCTGCAGAAAGTCGCCTAACTCTTTGCTCAGGAGTCAGGACATCACTCTACTGGACACCACAGGGAAAAAGAAACAGTGGCAGACCAAAAGAAACAGTTGAAAGACATTTGAAAGTGAGAAAGCTGACACTCCAGACAGTTCCCAACTTAAAAACAATTTGGTGAGCTTGCTGCAATTGAATCAGACACCCTGACTTACTCAAATGCTTATTCCATACACAAATTATGTTATGCATAAAAATGATGGGTAACACTTTATTTTAATGTGTCCTTGTTACAAATACTATAGTACTTGTATTTACTATAGTAATAACCATAAATTTGGCATAATTACATGAAACTAACCCTAAACCAAACCCTAATCCTACCCTAACCCAATTAAGTACATGAACTCTAAAAACTAATTCAGGGGACCTTTAGTCATTACTTAAATATATATACTGTTGTGAAATAAATAAAAAAATCAAGTTCTGAAATGCTGTTAGACTTTTTACTTGTAATTGTTATTTTATTGAGCTTGGATGACACACAAATTATGCCTATTGATTCGATATACTATCATGACTTGTCATAGTTTAACATTTTCAGTTAATCAAAAAATTATTTAATTTTAAGTTCTGTTAATGTAAAATACAATCTGATGACGTACGTGTATACGTGTTTCATTGTTTTGAGTTGTATGAACACTTCTTTAATTTAGACGAACTTAAGTTAAGTGAAACTGGGCTGGGATTTATATTTCCCATCATGCTTTGCCCATGGCACTTGAAAGGGAGAGTAAAGGCTAAAATTACACTCAAAAAAAAAAAACAACAACTTGTTGGTCTAACTTAATTCAATTGTGACACCTATTTTGTTACGAGTGGTTGTAGTACCAAGCACAACAAAGACGAAGATGACAATAACAACAATACTTTAATTCCAAACAGGGTAAAGACAGCATACACACATGTACATATAAACGAGAACGGACAAGGAGTGAAGGAGAACACAGGGTATATATACATGTGACTAACAAAGGAACTAAACAAGGTGATGGGATAATTAACAAGACACAGGTGGATCAAATGAACTAATCAACAGAACGGGGAAACTAGGTCACAGGGGAAGACGGAAACATGAGGCTCTGTAACATATTTTCACACAGTTGAACTGATTTATTTGAACTTAAGCTAGGTTAATTGTACTGATGAGTGAAATTCATCCTAATTGAATGAGATCACACCAGTTTCATTTGACATATTCTGTGAATGTTTCCTGAACATAATTCACTCTTGTTGATCCAACCAGTGCTATTGCAATTCAGACTGGTGCCCTTGTGCAGAGTTGCTCAAGTTTTCTGCGCTTTTAAGGAAATGGAAAGACCTGTTAGTGTTTAAGTGTTTAATGTTTAGTTATTTTGAACATTTAAAAGAGTTTGTAGCGTATAAAATGTTTTGTTTTTTGTTTGTTTTTTTGTTACCATCGTGGTGAAGATGTGCGCTTGTGAGTAGCTGTTGTACACATGCATACATGTTTCATGACCGTTGAGAGGGGTAAAGCTGATGATTATGTAGACTGTGTAAATTATGTGCTGGCCCTCAAACTAATTTATTTATATTTCTATAAAAACTAAACTAAAACAACACTTTTTCATATGCTAAGTGTGTCACGGTTCATGAATCCGCTGTCTCATTCTGGTGTCTGTGTGATGGTGTGGGTGTGTCACCTGATTGTTTTGTGTGGGCGTCGCCGCTGATTGTTGATCAGCGGCAGCTGGGAGCAATTACCATCTGCCTATATAACGCCTTGTCTTTCGTCTCTTGTTTGTCAGATCGTTGTACGGTGTCCGCGTGTTGTTTCCTGTGTTGCTTGTTGTGTGTTTCCCTGGACTGGACCTTGATTCTTTGCTTCCTGGTTTTCGTGTTCTCGTTGGATCTCTCTCTGGACTTCACGGACGGATTACTTCACGGACACTGCTCTTCGGTCATCTCTCATCACGGATCTTCACCGCCCATCGACGTCCCTGTGTTACCACTCTCCTGCTGACTGTTATATGTTCTTTGTGTATGTTGAATCTGACTACCTACGGTGTGAAGCTCTATTAAAGAGATTTAACTTGCATCTGCATCCTTCCTTCATTCCGTGACAGAACGATCTGACCAACATGGATGCAGCGAGTTCAGCAGCTTTAACGGAGTTCATCAACCACAGCATCTCCCGCATGGACCAGCAGCAGGAGAGCATCACTTCCACCGGACGCGCTGTCCAAGCGCTGGTAACACAGGTGTCCGAGCTCTCCCGGGAGCTTCAACAACTTCGCGCTCCCACTGCGCCACCCACACCGCCTGTTCCCCCCGCGTCGCTGGAGCGACGCGATCTACCGGAGCCCCGCCTGCCTGTGCCCCAGAGTTACGCCGGTGAGCCAGAGTTTTGCAGAGCTTTTCTGAATAAGTGTTCCTGCATTTTTCTCTGCAGCCTCGTACATTCGAGCGTGAGGAATCCAAGGTGGCGTTCGTCCTTACATTGTTGACTGGGAAGGCGGCTTTATGGGGAACGGCGGTGTGGGAGAATAAAGACCCATGCTGTTCCTCGTTCCAGGCACTCTCCGCCGAGATGAAGAGGGTGTTCGACCGTGCGGTTGCAGGAAAGGAGGCCGCTCGCCAGCTTACCGAACTCAAGCAGGGCAGCCGCACGGTCGCGGATTATGCCATCCAGTTCCGCACCCTCGCGGCGGAGTGCCGTTGGAACGAGGAGGCGCAGTGGGATGTGTTCCTGCATGGGCTGGCCGGCCGTATTCACCGCGAAATTTACACCCTGGACCTTCCTCAGACTTTCAACGGGCTGGTTGATCTCGCTTTACGGGTGGATTCCCGCCTCCAGAAACTGGAGTTTTTGGAGGTCCCCAGCACCAGACTACAGGGAGCGGAGGGCCGGACGGCCAGCGCTGCTAATACGGTCGGTCCCGCCACAGATCCTGAGCCCATGCAGGTTGGGAGAGCTCGGCTTTCCCGGGAGGAGAGAGAAAGGCGGAGATCCCTGGGCTTATGCCTTTACTGTGGAGCATCGGGACATCTTCTCAGGTCTTGTCCAGTAAAAGACCAAGCCCGATAGTAAACTCGAGGCTACTATCGGGCGGGATCTCCGCTGAGAAGTCCTCACCATCACCTCTTCTCCCGGTAAGACTGAGATGGGCGTCTCACAACATCACCTGCAATGCACTCGTTGACTCCGGGGCTGAGGGGAACTTTATGGACACCAGCTACGCACTACAGCACGGACTACCCATCTCTTCACTCACTCACCTGGTTACAGTCAACGCACTCAACGGTCAACGTCTTCCTAACATCTCTCAGACCACGGATTACGTCACCCTCATCACCTCCGGTAACCACAACGAGAGGATTCAGTTCATGCTTTTGGACTCACCGCAAGCACCCGTAGTTCTCGGACACCCCTGGCTCATCAAGCACAATCCTCGGATCGACTGGCAACTCAACACCATCACCGAGTGGAGCACTTTGTGTCACAGGTCTTGTCTTAAGTCTGCTTGTCCCACTGTGTCTGTCTCTGTGTTACAGGAAAGGGCTGCGGATTTGTCTAACGTGCCCGCGGAGTATCTGGACCTGAAGGAAGTGTTCAGTAAGTCCCGTGCTGCTTCTCTCCCTCCGCATCGTCCCTATGACTGTGCCATAGACTTAGTTCCGGGTAAGTCTCCGCCTAAGGGCAAATTATACTCTCTGTCTGTTCCCGAGAGGGAGGCCATGGAGAAATACATTTCTGATTCTCTGGCAGCCAAGTTCATCCGCCCTTCCTCTTCTCCAGCGGGGGCGGGGTTCTTTTTTGTGGGGAAGAAGGACGGATCTCTGCGACCTTGTATTGATTACCGAGGGTTGAACAACATCACGGTAAAGAATACTTACCCTTTGCCGTTGATGTCTTCAGCCTTTGAGAGGTTGCAGGGAGCGTCCGTTTTCACTAAATTGGACTTGAGGAACGCTTATCATTTGGTCCGCATTAGGAAGGGGGATGAATGGAAGACCGCTTTTAACACCCCTAGAGGGCACTTTGAATACTTGGTTATGCCCTTCGGGCTTTCCAACTCGCCCGCGGTCTTCCAGGCACTCGTCAATGACGTGTTGAGAGACATGGTTGATCAGTTCATTTATGTCTACCTGGATGACATATTGATATTTTCGTCGTCTCTCCAGGAACATGTTCAACACGTCAGACGAGTGCTCCAGCGTCTGCTAGAGAATGGGCTTTTTGTCAAGGCGGAGAAATGCGAATTTCATGCACAGTCTGTTTCCTTTCTAGGGTACATCGTCTCGTCCAAGGGAATTCGCATGGATCCTGACAAGGTTAAGGCTGTGGTGGATTGGCCAAGTCCAGATTCCCGTAAGGCCCTACAGCGGTTTCTGGGGTTTGCCAATTTTTACCGGCGTTTTATTCGCAATTTCAGCCAGCTAGCCGCGCCTCTGACCGCCTTGACCTCACCACGAACGACCTTCAGGTGGTCAGATGCAGCTCAGGTTGCATTTGCCAAACTGAAGAGCCGCTTCGTTTCGGCTCCCATTCTTATCGCCCCTGATCCTTCGCGTCAGTTCGTGGTGGAGGTCGATGCGTCAGAGGTGGGGGTAGGAGCAGTTCTTTCCCAGCGGGCGCCCTCGGACGATAAGATGCATCCCTGCGCGTATTTTTCTCATCGTTTGTCTCCCGCTGAACGCAATTATGACATTGGTAACAGAGAGTTGTTGGCAGTCAAATTAGCGTTGGAAGAGTGGCGTCATTGGTTGGAGGGGTCGGGGGTACCCTTCATCGTTTGGACTGATCACAAGAACCTAGAATATATTCGATCGGCTAAAAGACTCAACTCCAGGCAGGCTCGGTGGGCACTTTTTTTCGGACGTTTTGACTTTGCTCTATCGTACCGCCCGGGCTCCAAAAACATCAAGCCCGATTCTTTATCTCGTATTTTTGATCCATCCGAGCGCCCGTCTACTCCCGAGTGTATTCTTCCTGAGACATTAGTAGTCTCCACTCTTACATGGGAGATCGAATCGAAGGTCCTGGCGGCCTTAGAAGGGGTAATGCCTCCGCCCGGGTGCCCACCGAACCGTTTGTTTGTGCCGGAGGAGTTAAGGTCCTGCGTCATCAAGTGGGGGCATTGTTCCAACGTGGCTTGTCATCCAGGGGTTAATCGAACCAGATTTTTGGTTAAGCAACGATTCTGGTGGCCTGCTATGGCTCGGGACATCCGCAGTTTTGTTTTGGCTTGCTCGGTTTGTGCCACTGGTAAGACGTCCAACCGCCCTCCAGATGGGTTACTCCAACCGCTGTCTGTCCCTTTGAGACCCTGGTCCCACATCGCTCTAGATTTTGTCACCGCCCTCCCACCCTCCCAGGGGTACACGGTCGTTTTGACCGTAGTGGACCGGTTCTCGAAGGCGACTCATTTCATTCCCTTGACCAAATTGCCCTCTGCCAAGGAGACAGCGGTTACTGTCGTAGACCACATCTTTCGGTTACATGGCCTCCCGGTAGATGTGGTGTCCGACAGGGGTCCCCAGTTTGTGTCCAAATTTTGGCAGGAGTTTTGTAGACTGCTGGGCGCGACGGCTAGTCTTTCCTCTGGGTTCCATCCCCAGACCAATGGACAGACCGAGAGAGCCAACCAAGATTTAGAGCGTATGTTGCGATGTTTGGCGTCCAAGAATCCTTCCTCCTGGAGCCAACAACTCTCTATGATTGAGTACGCACACAATTCGTTACCAGTGTCTTCTACGGGCCTCTCTCCGTTCGAATGCAGTTTAGGTTACCAGCCACCTGTGTTTCCCAGTCTGGAATCCGAAGTCGCGGTCCCCTCTGCTCACGCCTTTGTCCAGAGGTGCCACCGCACTTGGAACAGAGCCCGCGAGACTCTGTTGCAAGTGAGGGCGCGCACCAAGGCTAAGACTGATCGCCACCGGTCAAAGCCTCCCGTATACGTCGTGGGTCAAAAAGTGTGGCTTTCTACCAAGAACATTCCGCTCCGTTCCGTTGCCAATAAGTTAGCTCCCAAATTCATTGGCCCGTTTCCTGTCACTAAAATTATTAGCCCAGTGGCAGTCCGACTCAAATTGCCTCCGGCGTACAGGAGGATTCATCCCGCCTTCCATGTTTCCAAAATTAAGCCTGTTTTTCACTCACATCTTAATCCGCCTACTCCGGTTCCCCCACCGCCGCGGCTCGTAGACGGGGAACCAACCTATTCGGTTAATCGCATTCTGGACTCGAGGCGGAGGGGACGCGGATTCCAGTACTTGGTGGACTGGGAAGGTTACGGTCCGGAGGAGAGAAGTTGGGTTCCTGCTAGAGACATTCTGGATCACTCCCTTATCGATGATTACAATCGGCAGGTAAGGAGTTCTGGGAACGCCGTGAGGCGTTCCTAGGAGAGGGGGTACTGTCACGGTTCATGAATCCGCTGTCTCATTCTGGTGTCTGTGTGATGGTGTGGGTGTGTCACCTGATTGTTTTGTGTGGGCGTCGCCGCTGATTGTTGATCAGCGGCAGCTGGGAGCAATTACCATCTGCCTATATAACGCCTTGTCTTTCGTCTCTTGTTTGTCAGATCGTTGTACGGTGTCCGCGTGTTGTTTCCTGTGTTGCTTGTTGTGTGTTTCCCTGGACTGGACCTTGATTCTTTGCTTCCTGGTTTTCGTGTTCTCGTTGGATCTCTCTCTGGACTTCACGCACGGATTACTTCACGGACACTGCTCTTCGGTCATCTCTCATCACGGATCTTCACCGCCCATCGACGTCCCTGTGTTACCACTCTCCTGCTGACTGTTATATGTTCTTTGTGTATGTTGAATCTGACTACCTACGGTGTGAAGCTCTATTAAAGAGATTTAACTTGCATCTGCATCCTTCCTTCATTCCGTGACAAAGTGTAACATTTGTAGCATGCAAGTAATGATCAGATAAAGAACTTCTCATAACTGGCTTTAGAACAGTTAAAGCTTGTTGAGAACAACATAGATTTATTTTATGTAGCCACCCACAGCCTAACCACATCAGCATAATGGTAACCTCAAAAAATTGACATAACAAACTCTTTTAAATGTCAAATATAACTGAACATCAAACTTTAAAAGGTATTTCCCTTTGATAAAAAACACATTAAACAGCACTTAATTTACTGTCCCGAGCTATCCCTACGCAAAGCATGCTGGGAACTAGAAATCCACTACCCATTTTCAATCAATGCAACATAAATGATTCATGTAGTCCCAACACAAATGGTTTAGGTTAACCTAACATTTTGCAAATATAATTTCATTTAACATAATACAATTGAGTGCAAATGCCAATTAAGTAAAAAACTAAAGATTTGTGTTGGTTCAGCTTATTTTATTTAAATAAACTGAGCAAGCAGCTAGAATCATTTTTTTGAGTGTAAGTATATAATTATTATATAATGTTTTTTGCACAAGATTAATGGTAAGGGAGATTTAGCAGTAATTAGTGTTTTGTTATGCTAATTTAGAAGAGTATCTGTTAATGTGGGTTTTTGGAGATTTACCATCATGGTGACAAGCGGTGCTTGGTAAGTTCATGTTACTTAGAAATGCATTTTATTGTGTCTAAAAAGCATCTTCGCTTTACTTAAAACATTATGTTGGATCAACTTAAATAGTTGCATTCATGTTGACAATTATTAAGTTCATGTTACTTAGAAATGTGTTTTTATTGTGGCAAAAAAATGTCTTCACCTTACTTAAAACATTATCAACTCAAAATATTGCTTTGAATTAATGTAATTCTCCCAATTGGCTTAAGTTAAACATTCTAGTGGAAAATGTTAACATTTTTTTTTTGTTGAACCAATGTTTTATTTTTTAGAGTGTGTGCTTAATTAATATTACTCAGTACTTATATGTATAATGTTGATGAATATCATGATTATGCAATTACTCTATTTTGTTTAAAGTTGTTTTTTTTCTTTGTAGAAGCTTTATGTAACCCAGTTAGTGATGATGCATAAAAATGTATTGAAATGATGGAATGTAGAAAAGAAAACTATGTATAAGAATGATATTAATTGCTATTATGTATGCATGTATACTTAACCATGTTGCAGTGATTTGTATATGGCTGTTTTACTTACAGTATATGTTTATGTTAAAAAGAAATATTAAACTGTAGTGTACAGTACAAAATTTATATTAAAGTAACTAAGAGTAGAGAACATTTATGTATTAGATACAAGGAAATTGTAGTGCTGTAGATAAGGCATATTTTACAGACGAAATGGAGACAGACACAGAGGAGAAGAGCCAAAAGGAGAGCTAACAGGAGAAAACGCTACTTCAGAAACACCTTAAAAGGATTGTGGAAGACTGGGCAGCTCTCCAACTGATGACAACAGACGAGAACTGAACATCAGCAGTAAACTGTTTGAGTATAAAAGACTGATGAGAAGACTGGCCAGGCAGATACTGATTGAGCAGTGTCTCTCGATGCGAGAAACCCAGCTAATTACATTACATTAATTGCAAATAACTGTCTACCGGTATTTTTATTACTAAACCTTTGAGCACGAACAGACCACAGAGAAGTCTTCTGAGCAAATTGTAATTAATGTTTGAATGCTTATGATTTAGGTCAGATTTGACTTACTCTACCTAACCTGAGAATAATAAATAATAAAGTTAAAGGTGTTTAGGTAAAATTTATACACCATAAAACAATAATTACACAGTAGTAGGGACACATTTAAATAAAGTGTAACCAAATAATGAGACAAAAAAGTATAATGGTTAATGGCAATTTTTTTTTATTTTTTGTTGCTTTCCTTGACAATAAGTGCCATAATATATATATATATATATATATATATATATATATATATATATATATAAAATGCAAAAATATCTGCTAAGCAAAATAAACATTATCTTTATATTAAGCAGAAAGCAATAAAACATTTTCAAAATACACCCAGAGTAAATCCTTATTATGAAAATCTGAAGAAACCTAATAATAAAAAAATCTCAAAAACCATGTGCATGTGAAGAAAAGAGTTTATACTCAGTCATTAGAAGTGATATGTATCAGAGTTACGATCAGTTTTGTCATTCTTAAGTTGACTTAGTTTCCCTGTGTCTGATCATTGTGTTCACTTGTTACCTAATTAATTACTTAAGAATGACAAAACTGAACATAACTCTGACAATATGAAATAAGCTCAAAATTTGACCACTTTTTTTATTCTCATAAATTGTTCTAAATCAGGCTGAAATATTTTGCTACACTGAGGCGTTAAATATATTCATGTTTCATTCTCAAGCCCACAAAACACAATCGGTACATATATATCTTATAACTATTTGAATGCACATTATTGTGTCATGTTTGGTTCTCTTCCTGCATCCCGCTGTGCCTCCAGCAGTATCTGCTTGTACTGGCTTTTGAAGAACCCAGCCTTGTAAAGAGAGAAAATATGCGGTAGCATGCTGTAAGCATTAAAAAATATAGATTGTTTAGCAAAAAAGGTGAAAGTGTCAGGGACTACTGAAACTAATTTTATAATGGCCGAATACCTTATAGAAGGCTGCTGTGAGGACAGCCAGTCCTCCTATCACCCCTCCAATGATCTCTTTGGTCAGGTTCACGTCCTCATACACCTCCACTTGAGTATTAATCTACATACACACACATGAATACAATATAACCTCTGACAATCCACCTTCACATATAAACATAATATCTTTAAGGCCTGATACATGTGTTTCAGCTTCAAAAAAATGTTTAAAGTTTAAATTTTAAAAATGTTGTTTCAATGTAAAGTTTTTTATTACATTTGATTTGATTTAAATTTTATTTTTAACATAGGCTATTTGGTTAATTTGTGAAGAAAATGCATTACCTGGAGAGACGGTGCGGTGTGTTGAGAATCAGAGGAAAAGAAAATATATTTGCTCTCGTCGTATTCCAGTGACGCTGAACTGATCAACTCAAACACAGCAGCTCTGAGTCCAGTCTAAAAGAGACACAGAATATGACAATAAGAAATGATCAAACAATTATGAATATATATGGTCTGTTTTGTGATATGAATTAGCTTTAAAAGTCAGATACCTGCTCAATCCATCCAGAGCTCACATTGCCAGATATATAATAGAGTTTCCTTTCATTCTTTATGAGATTGACATCACAGCTGAACACGGCACACACCGCCACAGAGCAGTTCTGACACACACACACACACACACACACACACACATCCAAAGAGATGGAGCAATGTGGTCAATGCACAAAAAAGGTGAAACATGATATTTTATGGATTTGTTTTAGTTAGATCAGGGAATGAAACTCAATTACCACCACATGATCCTTTTTAAGTACTTCCACAAAATTGGTTACAATCGGCTGCTCTTCCCTCTGTTTCACACAGTCTGGAATCTAAAAAGCACATAATTTACTGTTTGTTTGTTTTGTTATTTTATTTGGAAAATGTGAATCAATGACATTGATGGTCTTTTCCTAACACATTCATATATACTAACCAGAAAATTTTTGTCAGTCCAGATGAATTTATCTCCCAGAATCACTGGTACTCTGATAAAAACTTTGAAAGTTAATTCTCTAAAATCATTTTCAACCTGAAATAGAGAAGGACATTAAAATTCCATTTTTGCCATGAAAAGACATTTATATAGAGAATAAGACAGTGAAATTCAGTTTTGGATTAGATAATGTGTATATAATTATTTTTTTTATGTTCATGGAAGTGTGTGTATTTCACTCCAGTACCTTTAGGATCTGTTTGACTGGTTTATCAGAATCATTTTTCTGTGCAGTAAAATGAATGTGGAGGCTTGAATCTTCATGTCTTATTTAAAATAAAGGGAAAATATGTCAGTGATTAAAATCTTTTGTGTGTGTGTGTGTGTTTGTGTAAAGTTTGAAATGAAGAAATTAAAGTTATTTATAAATGCATCTTTATATAATAATTGCCAAATAAAATAAACATTTTGGAATCCTTTAAAACAAGCAAATAAAGACATTTTGGATTTCTTTACTGTAGGACAGCCATTAATTCCTCAAGTTACCTAATGAGATTTTGTCATCTTCCCCCTTGAAACATGCCAAATTATGCAGACATAATTTTTGGTGTGGCTGTTATAAGGAAATTATGAAAACATGCAAAAACAAAAGAAACCAACTAAATATTAATAACTGATCATGTTCTAGTTAATGTATGTTTTAGTTTTAACTATAGTTTGCCTTTTTTGGTAAATAAATACCTTAAACATGTTTTGTAACACATTATTTTAGTCCTTGTCACACATTTTACATAGTTACTATAGTAATACTACAAACTACAAACTACAATATACTACAAACCCTATTCCTGCACCAATCCCTGTTGTAAGTACATATTAATTAATATTAATCAGTACATAACTGTATAATTACACAGTAACAAGGACACCTTAAAATAAAGTGTAACCCCATGTTTAGTGTTTTGTTCTTCCCTTATATTTAAAATATTAAAAAAAATAATATTAATACATTTTTTGAATTATATTTATTGTAAAAGAAAATTCAACCCTGACTATATTAAACACTGCAACTGGTTTTGCTTCAGAACCCCAGATTTTTACACTGACCATCAAGTGGAAATAATGTTTATTGTCAATTCTTGGTGCTGAAGCAAAACCAGTTGAGAATGACTGTTGAAAAACAAGAGCACTAACCTTATTAAGGCAATGCTAATGGCATATTTGACACCAATGCTCTTCTGTCTGAATAACTGACTGGTTTGAGAGTGTTGGTCATTCCCACTGTAAGTGATGGAGGGTTTTGGTTAGTAGTAGCATTTTCAGTTATCAGTTTCTCACATGTGAGCAACTACTTAACAGCTCATGGTTAAGCGATGTATTTGTACACTGAGTGCACTCAAACATCTCATAGAAAATATGTAATACCTGTTGATCTGAGCAGTGAAATTCAAACTTTGATCAAAGGTGCCTTCTTTAATGATGCTGTATGTAATAAGAAACACAGCCTAGAAGTGTAACAGAGGAAACGATGAGTGCTTGAACAGAAAAAGACACAGGACAGTTGAAAAAGTGAGCTCACCTGAGCGTTGTGCTTGAGGATGGGTTTACTGATGTGGCAGGTGGTTTCTCCAAATGAACCTCTTTGCTCACTGTCAAGAGATTCACACTCCACTCTGCTCTGCTCATACAGAAAATCATGTGTAAATACTCATTCAATAATAAACTCATAGTAAATTCATTGGCAATAAACATTCCAATTGCCTAAAAAAAACTGCCTCTCGGAAAAACTGCACTTGATTCGTGGACAAATTGTGAGTCTCTTTAATACAATCATCCTGGTGTCACCTGTTTAGATGTGATTCTCCTGTAGGAAAGTCCAAAGGGGTATTTGAGGGTGAAGTGGGTGTTGAATGAGTTTTCTTCTCTGTTATCTACAAACACTGTCACATTGATCTCCTGCATTATCCCAACCTCTATGTTTGTAGCCCTGGATAACAGAAACCAAAGAGAGATTCTCACAGTATAAAAAGGATGATGCCATAACTTGTCATTGTTAATCTCCAATTATTACTCTCTTTCCATGTATTCATGTGTGTAGATATTTAATGTAATACAGAAAAACTAATCATAAATATTTGCTCACCCAGAGAAATTGAAATCCATCCTGAGGTCATCAACACAAATATCATCATGTCCACAGTTTATCTCAAAATCCAGCTGTGGAATGAGGTGAGATATTTAGATATACAGTACATTCTTAAATCATAATTCCACTAGATATGTAATAATTAATATCTTTAGACAAAAAAAAAAAAAGAAAAAAAGAAAAGTAAATTAAAATAATACTATGATTTATGAGCGCACCCCCATATATGTACCGAGAGAGAATTCTGAATTTCAACTTTCTTTGGCAAAAGGGTTAGGGATCGAGAAAGGTATTTTGAAGAAACGTTCCAACTAGATCCAAAACAACATTGAACCCATTTGTCACATTAAAAAGAATGTTATTTTTTTATTTAATACTATCCTGAATAACATATTTTACAATAAAAAGAAATTTATGTCCACTAACATTGGCACCCTTGGTAAATATGAGCAAAGGTGGCTGTGAAAATAAATCATTTTATCCTTTTGATCTTTCATAAAAAAAATAAAAAAAAATCCCAAAATTCTAACCTTTCATCGAAGTAATGAACATTTAGGAAATAAATGTTTTTCTCCAATGCATGCTGGCCACAATTATTGGCACCCCTAGAAATTAGAGTAAAATATCTCTGAATATATTCCCATTCATATTATTTTTAGCACACCAGGGTGACTAGGAGCATGAAATTGTCCAGCCATGATTTAAATGTACAAACATGAGGAAACAAAAAGGCCAAATTCCCTAAATCATTCATCCCAATAAGTAAAACCAAAGAATATAGTTCTGATGTGCAGCAAAAGATTGTTGAGCTAATATCGTCTAAATACACATGAAATGCGTTCATCTAAGTGTTTAACGCATGAGTTGCGTTCGTCTAAATACACATGCAGTGCGTTAAGTGTTTAACGCATGAGGTGCGTTTGTCTAAGTGTTTAACGCATGAGGTGCGTTTGTCTAAATACACATGAAGTGCGTTCATCTAAGTGTTTAACGCATGAGGTGCGTTCGTATATACGCATGAGGTGCGTTCGTATATACGCATCAAGTGCGTTCGTCTAAGTGTTTAACGCATGAGGTGCGTTTGTCTAAATACACATGAAGTGCGTTCCTCTAAGTGTTTAACGCATGAAGTGCGTTCGTCTAAGTGTTTACCGCATGAGGTGCGTTCGTCTATATACGCATGAAGTGCGTTCGTCTAAGTGTTTAACGCATGAGGTGCGTTTGTCTAAATACACATGAAGTGCGTTTGTCTAAGTGTTTAACGCATGAGGTGCGTTCGTCTAAGTGTTTAACGCATGAGGTGCGTTTGTCTAAATACACATGAAGTGCGTTTGTCTAAGTGTTTAACGCATGAGGTGCGTTCGTCTAAGTGTTTAACGCATGAGGTGCGTTCGTCTATATACGCATTAAGTGCGTTCGTCTAAGTGTTTAACGCATGAGGTGCGTTTGTCTAAATACACATGAAGTGCGTTTGTCTAAGTGTTTAACGCATGAGGTGCGTTTGTCTAAGTGTTTAACGCATGAGGTGCGTTCGTTGTAAGGACTTAGCCTATTTATTAGCTCAATTTAATTGTTACAGGGAATAAGAATTGAATCAACTGTAAATGATTCACTGTAAATGATTCAGGATTAATATTTAACACTTCATCAATTATTCGTCCAGCGAAAATTGAGGTTAGAGTATTTTACCAATTCTGGACAAAATATTATTCTGCGGCCAACAGTAACAATATTTTATTATGATTATTGTTATTATTGTAATTATTATATTATAAGCAAGAGGTAACTTTTAGGATCTTTTAAGTTTAAGGCAGTAATTTGATACACAGCACAAGAAACTCGTATATGTGAAAAATCAAAACAAGATTTATTGACTACTTCTAATGATTACAGAAAACTAAGGCTAAACACACACACACACACATACATACATGTACACACATTCGCGGAGTTGATGAGTTATGAAAAGTCCCAAGTTCAGTGCTAACTTAACTCATAACCTGAGGAAAATCACAAAAGCAGAGCTTTGGCTTGATTCTTTAGGTTTAAAGGAGTTTCACCAGTTCCCAGCAAGAGAGAGAGAAGTTTGCTTGTACCTGCGTTTGCTGTGACAGCTGAGGTAATCGGGTTGTTCCGTGACTCGTGTACAGCGGAATCCCGTTCTGGATTGGCTGTCTTTCAGGTGACGTCTTCTCGGGAAAGCCCTTCGTTGGGCTGCGCGGAAGCTTTGAAGAAGGTTATTGGCTGGTGAAACGCGCTGTTCTGAGAGTCTGGCTGGAGCGGCTCTCTTCTTTGGAGACTTTGGTCAAAAGGTTTAACGGAGTGTTTCAGGGTTCGGGATGTGACGGCTGTTGCGGCTCGTGGATGAAGATAGTCAGCGACTGTCAGATGGAAATCAGCCACGGCAGTTAGATGGGTTCTTCAACCCTTCTTCAGCGTATCGATTCTTTGACGTATCTTTTACATATCTTTTGACAACTGGCTATTGGGAAAGCATAGTTTTAAAGGAGCAATTTGGGTCCATCCTTCAGATGCGATCCTCCAATGAGACGTTGCTACGGAGATTAGACACGCCTCGTCTATTGTCCATTGATCACACCGCGTGATATCTGCAGAACATTCTCCTGTTTGATTAACAACTTTATAAAGTTTCTTAATATTTTCCTG